>NC_080547.1:14459550-14484550 GCF_028640845.1 Ahaetulla prasina
TAAGGTACAGCACTTAATGATAGTCATAGGGTACAAATAAGCAATCAGGAAATTTACAGACTAGCATCCCCTGTGAAGTTTAGATCTAACATTGGCCTTTGTGAGCTGGCAAGCCAACCACAAACCGAAGCCAAATCAAAATACTTTTGGGTAAAGCTGTTTGAGAAGAAGTCCTCCAGGATTAGAAAAGCACATTTTGTACAGGGAGGTGGGTGGGGATTAGGAAACATCCAAGGTGTCTAAACCTTTCAAAACTGGAAGGAGAGGGATTAAAATTCAAGCGAGACGGCATGATTTCTTTAGGAAAAAAAACAAAACCCCAAACTCTCCGTAGCTGATCCCTTCAGATTTCCTGCCTTGCTTCTCCTCCCGTTACAGCCTTCACCTGCCAAAGCAATCCGCCAGGCGCCGGAGTCGCCTGCCCGATTTCCAGCTGAGAAAAAGCGCCACAAAACAACAACAACAGGCTGCTTTTAATTACAAAGCCGCGCTTCTCACCATGGCAGCCTCTCTGTTCCCCAAGGAGCGGTGCAAAGCCACCAGATCGTGCCTCCCAACCGCCGCTTCTCCCTTCGCAAGGTCCTGCCTTGCCCTGCCAAATCCAGCCTCCCCCACACACACCTTTGCCCCCTCCCCACCGCGCCCCGTCTTTCCACTAGGGCTCCCGTTGTTCAGGCAGGAGAGACCCTCCCCCGTCCACGGCACCTACCCCAAAGCGCCGCCAGCAGGGTCGAGGCGAAGGCAACCTTGGTCAATGCAGCCATGATTCCCACGGAACTGGCGGGCGAACGGGGTCTTCTGGGGAGGAGAGGGTGGTGGCTCTCAACTGGAGAGCCGGGCGATCCGGGCAGGGCAAGGCTGGGAAGGACCCAGGGAAGAGCGGATTAGGTGGGGGACAGCAGACAGCCGTAGGGGCGCTCGCAACCACGGCCGCCGGCGCTGGGGCGCGATTCAGGACCACGGAGAGCGCCGCCTTTAGAGACTCCCTCTACGGGCGAGGGCGCGGGCGCCTCCGTGTCGAATTGGGCAACCGCCGCTCCTCCAGGGCTCCGGCGCCGCGCCCGATGGGCACGAAGCCCCGATCCCCCTTCCTCGGGGAGGTTGGGAGGCGGCTTGGCTTTTCTCGCGGCGGGAAGGGGGCTTCGCGCCCGCCGCTGCTCCAGCGCGCCGCCCAGTCCGACCTCCGACGCCTGGCGCTGCGCGAAGAGCGAGCGCGGAGAGGTTGGAGCCGGAGCAACCGACTGGCGGGTGGGGTGGGGTAGGGGGGAGTAGAGGAAGCCTCCCTTCCTCCCACCCACTCCCCACCCCATAGAAGCATGCGCAGAATTGTCCTTGGCAAAAAGCGGGCACGCCCCCTACGCTGAACCCGCGGCTCCCTCGCCTTGCCAGCCAAAGGGGCGAAGCGGTTGCTGAGCGCCGCGCGCAAACTCGGGTACGCCTGGTTGCCAGTCGCCCGCGCGCTTCTCTCCTCTCCAGCTGGACGGAGAAGCCGGGCTTTCCAGGAAACCTGGCATCAGCAAGAGTGAATGGAGACCGTTACTCTGCCAGCAGCAGGTCGTTCTGGGGGAGTTGGCAGGAAGAAAAGATTGGGGAGGAAAGCGAGCCGAGCCGAGCCAAGCCAACCATCCCTCTCGCAGCCTCACATTGTGCCTTTCGCTAACTCTTAGCCTGTTCCGAGGTTGCGTTTACTCCTGGCTTTACATGCGGTTGGGGTTCATGATCTGGAGGGTATGTGCCAGGCTCCTTGGGTGGTTTTGTTTGGAAGGCTGAATTTTGATCACATGGCTGTGACGATTCTGCAATGGTGCAGAGAAGAGCAACTAGAATGATTAGGGGACTGGAGGATAAAACATATGAGGAAGGGTTGCAGGAACTGGGCATGGCTAGTTTAGTGAAGGGAAGGACCAGGGGAGACACGATAGCAGTCTTCCCATATTTGAGGGGCTGCCACAGAGAGGAGGGGGCTCAAGATATTTTCTAAGGCACCTGAAGGCCAGGCGAGGAATCATGGATGGAAACTGATCAAGGAGAGATTCAACCTAGAAATAAGGAGAAATTTTCTGACTGTGAGAACAATCCACCAATGGGACAGAAGTTGCCTTTAGAAGTTGTGGGAGCTTCATCACTGGAGGCTTTCAAGAAGAGACTGGACTGCCATCTGTCAGAAATGGTGTAGTGTCTCCTGCTTGGGTGGGAGGTTCGACTAGATGACCTAAAAGATCCCTTCCAACTCTGTTAATCTGAATCTATCTAAGATGATCAAAGGCCTGGAGACTAAAACATGAAGAACGGTTGCAGGAACCGGGCCTGGCTAGTCTAGTGAATAGAAGGACCAGGGGAGACAGGATAGCAATCTTCCAATATTTGAGGGGCTGCCCCAGAGAGGAGGGGGTCAAGCTATTTCCCAAAGCACCCGAAGGCCGGGCAATGAATAATGGATGGAAACTGACCAAGGAGAGATTCAACCTGGAAATAAGGAGGCATTTTCTGACAGTGAGAACAATCAACCCATGGAACAGAAGTTGCCTCCAGAAGTTGTGGGAGCTTCAAGATGAGGCTGGACTGCCATCTGTCAGAAATAGTGCAGGGTCTCCTTTTTGGGCGGTGGGCTGGACTAGATGACCTACAAGGTCCCTTCCAACTCTTTGTTATTCTGTTCTGTTATTCTGGGCATGAGAGTGAGGGTCAGCTTTAGTCGCTTTTTTTAAAGTGTGGTTATAACTGCAAAGTGGTTCCTAAATGAATGATTATAAACGTAGGACTACCTCTCCTCAACCAGAGACCAGAAACACCATCTGGAGACAATGTGCTTGGCGTTCTTTTTTTAATTTGATTCCCTTCCACTCTCCCTTGTGTACACCTCCAATTCCAACTGATGCGTTTTACAGATCTGCTTAGAATCTGGATAGGAGATGACATAAACTGACTCCCAGCCATTTGCCGCCGAACAGAGACGGAGAAAGGTGGGGTCAGACTATTTCTGCAACCTGAGCACAGGATGGAGAGTGGCTCCGCGAGTGAGGTGGGCCCTCTCCAAATTTGACACGTAAATAAAATAAAGATGAAAAGGTAAGATATCTCTTCCTCCTGAGTCACGAGGCTCAAGTTGGTTTTCCTGGAAGCATGGAGCCAGGGTGTGAGTTTCCAGCTTAACAGCACAGGGGTTAAATGCTCCTGGTTCAGACTGGATTGCCCGATCTGGTAGCGATGGCGGTGGGTGGTTCGAAGAACCGGTAGCAAAAATCCCTGCCCCCCTTCCCCATGCCCAGCTGAGCCACACGATCATCAGAGCCTTTTTTTTTTTTTTTTTTTACTTTTAAAAGCATTTTTCTAACAGTCGAAGAGGTTGTAAAAATGCTTTTAAAGGGTTAAAACAAGGCTCTGACGATCCCGGCTGAGGTGCCTGATCATCAGAGGCTTTTTTTTTTTACTTTTAAAAGTATTTTTTAAAAGGTTAAAAAAGCTGAAGCCTGCTAGGCAAAAAATGGGGGGTTCGTTTGAGAGAGAGAGAGAGAGAGAGAGAGAGAGAGAGAGAGAGAGAGGGAGAGAGGGAGGGAGGGAGGGAAGGAAGGAAGGAAGGAAGGAAGGAAGGAAGGAAGGAAGGAAAGAAAGAAAGAAAGAAAGAAAGAAAGAAAGAAAGAAAGAGGGAGAGGAAAAAGGAGAGGAAGGAAGGACTACAAACCTGGCATCTTTTCTTTTATGTACACTGAGAGCGTATGCACCAAGACAAATTCCTTGTGTGTCCAATCACACTTGGCCAATAAAATTCTATTCTATTCTATTCTATTCTATTCTATTCTATTCTATTCTATTCTATTCTATTCTATTCTATTCTATTCTATTCTTTTTTCTTTTATGTACACTGAGAGCATATGCACCAAGACAAATTCCTTGTGTGTCCAATCACACTTGGCCAATAAATGCTATTCTATTCTATTCTATTCTATTCTATTCTATTCTATTCTATTCTATTCTATTCTATTCTATTCTATTCTATTCTATTCTATTCTTTTTTCTTTTATGTACACTGAGAGCATATGCACCAAGACAAATTCCTTGTGTGTCCAATCACACTTGGCCAATAAAATTCTATTCTATTCTATTCTATTCTATTAGACGCAGCTTCAGAGGATAATCCAGGGCTGGAAGGGACCTGGAGGTCATCTAGTCCAACCCTGCTCCAGCAGGACATTGTTAGTGAGTTTCTGTCTTTTGATCCCCTAGTCGCATAGCCACACCCACCCAGTCACATGACACCTTCCCCCCCACCAAGCCACGCCCACAGAACTGGTAGGAAAGAAATTTAGATTCCGCCACTGCTTCAGCACCACAATCTCCATGGCGGAGGGAGTCATCCCTGCTGTTACTGCACATTTACGCTCAGTTCAACACAAGTGCAAAGGCACAGAAATGTAGACCGCTGTTTCACACCAGCCAGTAGGTCCCTCAAACTATGTATTTGCACACTGAGTATCTTTTTCCAAACGTTTGGACCAGAACCTTGTCCATTCCTTATCAGAGGATGTTACTACCAAGCATTAAGCAACTTAGAACTAAGGAGAAATTTCCTGACAGTTAGAACAATTAATAAGTGGAACGACTTGCCTGCAGAAGTTGTGAATGCTCCAACACTGGAAATTTTTAAGAAAATGTTGGATAACCATCTGACTGAGATGGTGTAGGGTTTCCTGCCTGGGTAGGGGGTTGGACTAGAAGGCCTCCAAGGTCCCTTCCAACTCTGTTGTTATATTATATTATATTGAACGGAAACAGAAAACTCTAGTTGTTGTGTGCCAAGGATGAGATCTGGAGTTGCTGCCTTAAAGGTGTTGGTCCCTGACACTTAGGAGGTTACAAGTCCCTCTCTGAAGGAGGTCCATCTGGTGGGACCAAGAAGAAAAGCCTTCTCCATGGTGGCTTCTTCTCTGCGGAATTATCATCCCTGAGGAGATAAGATTGGACCTGACTTTCACACTCTTTCACAAAGATGGGCAGTCTCCAAATTTGACACCTAAAGGAAATAAACAAAGATAAACCGTAACTGTTTGGTTTGGCTCTGCAACCCAGACAGACAGACACAGACTTCAGAGGATCATTAGAACTGCAGAAAAAAACAATGGCTACCAACCTGCCTTCCATGGAGGACCTGTATACTGCATGAGTCAAAAAGAGGGCTGAGAAAATATTTACAGACCCCTCACATCCTGGACATAAACTGTTTCAACTCCTACCCTCAAAACTATGCTACTGAGCACTGCACACCAGAACAACTAGACACAAGAACAGTTTTTCTCAAACGCCATCAGTCTGATAAACAAATAATTCCCTCAACACTGTCAAATAATTTACTAAGACTGTATTACTATTATTCTTCTCATCCTTACTAGTACCTATCTCTTCCCACTTATTACTATAACCATGTTACTTGTACCTTTCAATTTATATTGTTTTTATTTATTTCCCAGTACAATTTGATAGTTTATTAGTAACCTTGACTATCACTAAGTGTTGCATCTTTTTATTCATGATGAATGTATTTTACTCTCTTTATGTACACTGAGAGCATACGCACCAAAGACAAATTCCTTATGTGTCCAATCACACTTGGCCAATAAAGAATTCCATTCTGTTCTGTTCTGTTCTGTTCCGTTCCATTCTATTCCATTCCCATTCCCATTCCCATTCCCATTCCCATTCCCATTCCCATTCCATTCCATTCCATTCCATTCCATTCATTATTCTATTCTATTCTATTCTATTCTATTCTATTCTATTCTATTCTATTCTATTCTATTCTATTCTATTCTATTCTAATACAATTCCTCAACTCCTACCCTCAAAACTATGCTACGGAGCACTGCACACCAGAAAACTAGACACAAGAACAGTTTTTTCCCGAAGGCCATCACTCTGCTAAACAAATAATTCCCTCAACACTGTCAGACTATTTACTGAATCTGCACTACTATTAACCTTCTCATAGTTCCCATCACCAATCTCTTTCCATTTATGACTGTATGAGTATAACTTGTTGCTGGCAATTCTTATGATTTATATTGATATATTGACCATCAATTGTGTTGTAAATGTTGTACCTTGATGAACGTATCTTTTCTTTTATGTACACTGAGAGCATATGCACCAAGACAAATTCCTTGTGTGTCCAATCACACTTGGCCAATAAAATTCTATTCTATTCTATTCTATTCTATTCTATTCTATTCTATTCTATTCTATTCTATTCTATTCTATTCTATTCTATTCTATTCTATTCTCCCAGAAAGAAAACATACAATTAATCCTTGCTTCTCTTCTGTTTAGCAGCCTCAAAGAAGGAAAAGAGCTAGTAGTTTCTATAAAAGGGATATTTTTTTAAAAAATCCTAGATTCTGGGATAATCAGAATTTCCATCTAGCGGAAGCGATGAAGGCGTGCCTTCAATCGTCTCTTAATGTTTGCTAGATTTTTAACTGGGATCGTTAACGTTGCTTTGTTTTCAGTTTTCTTTTCCTCTATTGCTACCCAGAGTTGCCATAACCAAGCGGGCCGGCTATGTACATTCTATAAATAAAATAATAAAGCGATCAATATCTTCTGGAAGCCACCTGAGACTTTCCCCTCCTCAAGTTGGCACAGAAGCCAACGAATCTGCCACACTGTCTCCATGCCCAGAGTGGAGAAAGGCACGGCTGGAAAAAAAAATAGAAATTGCAAATTCTAGAAACAGGGAAACCGCTCGGTGTGCAAGGTTTCTATAGGAACCAACCTAGTTGGGGCAAAGTAGGCAATAAATAAATAAATAAACAAACAAACAAACAAACAAATAAATAAGTACTCAATTTAAAAAGGGACCTGGCTCTTTTGTATCTAAACAAGGAGGTGAAGTGATCAAAGTCAAATAAGGATGATGCTGATGATCCGCCTGCAACAGAAGGAGGCGAAAGCGGCGATGGTAGAGGCCTCGGGGTCCTGGCGATCTTGTCAGAATGAATTGTCCTGATCATGTCAACCGAAAGGGCACGAAAAAGCTTGCAAAATGCAAGAAAAAGAGTATCTTTCTGCGCGCTGACTTCTGCATGTCATCCGGGGAGGGGAGATTGGTTGCGGAAGGAAGGAAGGAAGGAAGGAAGGAAGGAAGGAAGGAAGGAAGGAAGGAAGGAAGGAAGGAAGGAAGGAAAATTCACAATTATATTTTCTTCCTCCGCCCCTCCTCCTCCTCCTCTTCCTCTTCTTCCTTTTCTCTTCCTTCCTCCTTTTCCCCCACTTCCTATTCCACTTCCTCTTTTCCTTCCTCCTCCTCCTCTTCTTCCTCTCCTCCTCCTCCTCTTCTTTCTGATTCCTCTTCTCCCTCCTCCTCCCCCTCCTCCTCTTCCTTTACTCTTCCTTCCTCTTCTTCCCCCACTTCCTATTCCACTTCCTCCTCTTCTTCCTGTCCTTCTTCTTCCTCCTTTTCCTCTCCTCTTCCTTCACCTCCTCTTCCTTCTTTTCTGTTCCACTTCCTCCTCCTTCTCTACTTCTGATTCCTCTTCTTCCTCCTCCTCCTCTTCCTCCTCCTCCTTCCTCTTCCTCCTCCTCTTTCTCCTCCTCCTCCTCCCTCTTCCTCCTCCACTTCCTCTTTCTCCTCTTCTTCCTCTCCACTCCCTCCTCTTCTTCCTCCTCCTCCTCCTCCCTCTTCCTTCTCCTCCTTCCTCTTCCTCCTCCTCTTCCTCCTCCTCCTCCTTCCTCTTCTTCCTCCACTTCCTCTTCCTCTTCCTCCTCCTCCTCCTCCTCCTCCCTCTTCCTCCTCCACTCCCTCTTCCTCCTCTTCTTCCTCTCCACTCCCTCCTCCTCTTCTTTCCCTCCTCCTCTCCCTCATTTTCTTCCTCACTTTCTGCATTTCTCTACCTACTGAAAATATTTTGCTTCTCTCTTTACTTGAGAGCTGAGGCACTACAAATCACTGATGCTATATAGATTTTATTGCTAGACTGGATGTACATTTCTTAGGAGCACGTTTTATTGAATGTCAGCATACTGTAGATTCTTCTGGCTGACAGTATAGGGCAGAGGTGGGTTTCATCAGGTTCTGACCAGTTCTGGAGAACCGGTAGCGGAAATTTTGAGTAGTTTTCAGAACCGGTAGTAAAGATTCTGACTGGCCCCGCCCCCATCTATTCTCTGCCTCCCGAGTCCCAGCTGATCGGGAGGGAATGGGGATTTTGCAGTATCCTTTCCCTGCCACGCCCACAAAGCCACATCCACAGAACTGGTAGTAAAAAAATTTGAAACCCACCACAGGTATAGGGCAGGGGTCTCCAACCTTGGTCCCTTTAAGACTTGTGGACTTCAACATCCAGAGTTCCTCAGACAGCTTTGCTGGCTGAGGAACTCTGGGAGTTGAAGTCCACAAGTCTTAAAGGGACCAAGGTTGGAGACCCCTGGTATAGGGGAATTCCCATTTTAAGAAGTATATGGAAGCTAATCTGTTTGTATTATACATTAGAAAAAGATCCTACATCCAGGTCGTTTGAGTTCTCCAGACTCATGAAGATGCCCTTATGTATTTTTAGAATATTTTTGAATAGAATTGCAATTGCAACTACAGGAAAAATCCAAAACAGAATAAAACAATAAATAAAGGTCGCGGGATGATAATAGAAAACAGCAAGAGACCAATGGAACAAAAGGGAAGATGATAAACTGATAGGATAAAAAGCAAAAAAGAAGATTAAAAAGAAGTTAAAACGATGATCTTCCAAGCAAACATCTCACGACCTCTCCTAACTGCAAATATTCAGTTTCTGAATTGAAGCAAAATCCCTCCTTTTGCAGAGACAGGAAGGAAACAAAATAACAGGCGAAGCTTTGGAATCACAAAGGATTACCTTGTCTACTCGTAGCACAACCACAAAAGGTTTTAAGTGAAACATGCAATTCATGACATAGCCACATGGGGGCAGCACAGAGCAACCCAGAGAATAGTGCAGAGGTTTTCACACCCGGAGTTTAAAAAAACCAACAACAATAATAATGCTAGGAGGTTTTGCAAATACTCCGTCAACATAAATAAAGAGAACGTCATGAAATATGCAACGTTGGGATAAACAGTTTCTGGTCTTGCAGCAAAAAGGCTCAAAAGTTTATGACTCTCTCTCTCTCTCCCCTCCCAGTCTCCCCATTCTGACCAGGGTTTTATGACCACTGATGACTAAATCAAGCATTTCTTGGCAAAAAAAAGATGGTTAAGCTCACGGGAGCTTAAATGAAGGTTTAAAAACAATATTGCAAGGATTTGTGATTTTTTTAAAAAGATTTTTTTTGCTTGTGTTTGAAAAAGGCGCCTGTTTTTCTACCTAATTGTCAAATGTCCCACCATCTCTATCAAACGTATTCGGATAATTGTTGGCTAAGTGTCCACGGTCTATCATGAAGATCGCAAATGTCCACTCAGCTCAACCCACTCCACTCAAGAAGGGCTCTGCGTGGCTCAGACTGCTAAGACAGTCTGTTATTAACAGCAGCTGCTTGCAATTACTGCAGGTTCAAGCCCCACCAGGCCCAAGGTTGACTCAGCCTTCCATCCTTTATAAGGTAGGTAAAACGAGGACCCAGATCGTTGGGGGCAATAAGTTGACTTTGTATATAATATACAAATGGATGAAGACTATTGCTTGACATAGTGTAAGCCGCCCTGAGTCTTCGGAGAAGGGCGGGATATAAATGCAAATAAATAAAAAAAAAACTGTTCGTGTTGTCATATAAATATGGCCAAGATGTACTTCTGTTGGAATTTGTGTTGTACTTGGAAAAAGTTCAGAGAAGATCAACTAGGATAATCAAAGTCCTGGAGACTAAAACATACAAAGAATGGCTGCAGGTTTTGGGTTTGGCTAGTCTAAAGAAAAGAAGAATTAGGGGTGGCAGGATAGCAATATTTCAGTTTTTGAGGGGCTGCCACAAAGAAGAGGGGGGTCAAATTATTCTCCAAAGCACCAGAGGGCAGGACAAGAAACAATGGTTGGAAACTAATCAAGGAGAGAAGCAACCTGGAATTAAGGAGAAACTTCCTGACAGTGAGGCCAATTAACCAGTGGAACAGCTTGCCACCAGAAATCCTGGGTGCTCCATCACTGGAGGTTTTTAAGAAGAAACTAGACAGCCACTTATCTGAAATGGTATAGATTCTCCTGCTTCAGCAGGGGGCTGGACTAGAAGACCTCCAAGGTCTCTTCCAGCTCTATTCTGTTCTGTTCTGTTCTATTCTATTTTCTATTCTATTCTATTCTATTCTATTCTATTCTATTTTCTATTCTATTCTATTCTATTTATTCTATTTTCTATTCTATTCTATTCTATTCTATTCTATTTTCTATTCTATTCTATTCTATTTATTCTATTTTCTATTCTATTCTATTTTCTTTTCTATTCTATTTATTCTATTTTCTATTCTATTCTATTTATTCTATTTTCTATTCTGTTCTATTTTCTTTTCTTTTCTATTCTATTTTCGATTCGATTCGATTTCTTATGACCATCAGTCATGTTCCTCTGAGACGTATCTAGTTCCCCGTCCTTCACTTTCTGCGTACAAAACCTGGTTGTCGTCTGTTCCTGGTCCTCCCATGATATTTCTTGACTTTCTATTAGAAAGCAACTTTTCCATTCTTCGCCTTCATCCAGTGGTGGGATTCAGCCAGTTCGCACCACTTCGGGAGAACTGGTTGATAACTTTCTGAGCAGTTTGGTGAACTGGTTGTTGGAAGAAATCATTAAGGCAGAGAACTGGTTGTTAAATTATTTGAATCCCACCATTGCCTTCATCCATCGTTCCTATGGATGGCACTGAATGCTGGGCAGCGGCAACAGGGACCGAAAACCATCTCCACGCCATGGAAATGCAAAGGCTCCATTGGATATCGGGCATCTCCCTTCTTGACCACATCAACAAATGACACCATTCTGAGAACATTTTATTTATTTTTATTTATTTTATTTATTTATCGTATTTGTATACCGCCCTATCTCCCTAGGGACTCAGGGCGGTTCACAGGCAAATAAAAAGGTACATATAAATACAGAATAAAATATCAATTAAAAAACTTATTCTACACAGCCAAATAGTTAAAAAAGAACAATATAAATAATAAAACCCATTAAAACCCGTATAAATTTAAAATCTAATCCAGTCCTGCGCAGATGAATAGATATGTTTTAAGCTCGCGGCGGAAGGTCCGGAGGTCCGGAAGTTGACGAAGTCCTGGGGGGAGTTCGTTCCAGAGGGTGGGAGCCCCCACAGAGAAGGCCCTTCCCCTGGGCGTCGCCAGTCGGCACTGCCTAGCTGACGGCACCCTGAGGAGTCCCTCTCTGTGAGAGCGCACGGGTCGGTGAGAGGCATTCGGTAGCAGTAGGCGGTCCCGTAAGTAACCCGGCCCTATGCCATGGAGCGCTTTAAAGGTGGTTACCAAAACCTTGAAGCGCACCCGGAAGGCCACAGGTAGCCAGTGCAGCCTGCGCAGGATAGGTGTCATACGGGAGCCACGAGGGGCTCCCTCTATCACCCGCGCAGCCGCATTCTGAACTAACTGAAGCCTCCGGGTGCCCTTCAAGGGGAGCCCCATGTAGAGACCTTTTGGTGTTGCACCAATTATAGAGAAGATGAGAGGAGGCCGTCTCCGCTGGTACGGACATGTCCTGAGAGCAGCACCTTCCACTGTGGCCAAGACAGCCTACCAACGAGAAGTCAATGGCCGGTGATCTCGCGGGCATCCAAAACAGAGATGGCATCAACAAAGATATACAAGCCATGAGCCTGCGCCTGTACTGACTTAGGCTTCCCCAAACCACGAAGCAGATTCCTTGTCCCAACAAAAAACCCTTTTTAGTAAATTACTGTGAATTCCTCTCATTCACATCCCTCCACGTCTTTCAAGGGTGAATTTTACAGTCACAGACCTTGGAGAGCTGCCAGGCCGGTATCTTCAAAATTTGGCAAGAATTCTCTGAGTGTCACGAACCAATTAAGCGAACTAAATTGTCTCCTGCAAAGAACCCTCCCCTTTCGCTCCTCTTTTATTCCCTATGAGAGGGGCCATTCACCATCCACTTGGGAGTGGCCTTACTCCCAAGTCGACCCTCGCTCTTTAGCTGCTCCCTTCTCCTGGCAGCTCTGTGCATGGGAACAGGCTCCAGCTGTTCGTCTGCCTCACTGATGTCTGACTCCGAAGGCAGCTGAAAACTGGCATACGGCTCTGGCCCCCTCTCTGCCTCTGACACAGAGCCCTCATCAGAGCCTTCCCCAGATTCCAGGCCTGGCCCATGTTCCTCCCCAACCTCCTCACTGTCCAAATCTGCTGCCAGATCTGCTGGTGGCTGGCGGGCCACAACAGTGCCCTGGAAATGCAGCTGACTATGCAAAGTGGCATTCAATGATCCGAAAAGCGGACCCTGCACCTGTGGGAATATGCTAGGAAGAAGAAGACGATCTTCATCCATAGTTCTGTCCTTCTCCTTTTTTAAATCTTCAGTTATATCCATACTTACTTAAACTACCTCCTTACTGCTTTGCATAGTGAAGGTTTTAGTATCATTAACTAAACCAGGGCTTGGCGATTTCCACCCAGCAGATATATAAATCCAGTCTTCCAGGCCAAGACAGTGTGTCTATCTGGTGATGCAGAAAGGTGCTTAGGATTGGGCTCACATTTTGACCCACATTTTGTGGTTTTGACCGGTTTAAAGAGCAACGAAGGACCATGAGCTAAATTTTGTGAATGTTGTTTTGTAACTTTTGGAGGCTTTTGAAAATGGCATCTCTGGAAAAAAAAATGTGCAGTTTTATTGACAACTTCTTGAAACACAGTTGCAGGGCAACAAAAGAAGAATGAAGGGGGTGGCATTGGCATTCTATAGTTGAAAGGAGGGGACTGCAGCCAAGAAATTAAAAGACACTTGCTCCTGGGGAGAAAAGCTATGGCAAATCTAGACAGCGTACTAAAAAGCAGAGACATCACCCTGCCAACAAAAGTGCGTATAGTCAAGGCTCTGGTTTTCCCAGTTGCAATGCATGGCTGTGAAGGTTGGACCATAAGAAAGGCTGAGCACCAAAGAATTGAGGCCTTTGAACTCTGGTGCTGGAGAAGACTCCTGCGAGTCCCTTGGACTGCAACGTGATCCAACTGGTCGGTCCTAGAGGAGATCAACCCTGGCTGCTCTTTAGAAGGCCAGATCCTGAAGAGGAAACTCAAATCCTTTGGCCACCTAATGAGAAAGAAGGACTCCCTGGAGAAGAGCCTAATGCTGGGAACGATTGAGGGCAAAAGAAGAAGGGGACGACAGAGAACGAGGTGGCTGGATGGAGTCACTGAAGCAGTAGGCATGAGTTTAAATGGACTCCAGAGGATGGTAGAGGACAGGAAGGCCTGGAGGAACGTTGTCCATGGGGTCGCGATGGGTCGGACACGACTTCGCAACTAACAACAACAAGAAGTTGAAAGGAACAAGGGAAAACAAAGTCTCACTCTTTGACAAAGTTATCCTTTGGCAAAAATTAATCTTTCAATAGACCAGGCTAGGAAACCAAACCACGCATGCTATTTGTTTGTTCGTTTGCATCTTATCTTTATTATTTTGACAAATAACTCAAGGCAACGAACATATGACAAATAAGGCAACGAACATATCCAATGCATCTCCCATTTTCTCCACAACAACCCTGTGAGGTGGGCTAGTCTGAAAGAGAATGATCTAAAGTCACCCTCAAGTCACCCACCCAGCTTTCATGCCTAAGGCGGGACTAGAATGCATTGTCTTCTGGTGATTGGCCCAAAGTCACTCAGATAGCTTTCATGCATAAGGCGGGACTAGAACTCGCCACTTCCCTGGCAATTGGCCCGAAGTCACCCAGCCAGGTGACTTTCATGCCCAAGAAAAAACTAGAATTCACAGTCTCCTGGTGAACTCACAATTTCCTGCTTTTTGTCCTGATGACTTAACCACTAGATGAAACTGGCTCTCAGCTTGAAGATTAAAGTAATGACCATTTAATCTTAAAATCTCTTTTATACTCTGCCTAATTTTCTCCACCACAGTACTGCAATCACACCATTAAGATTTGGCTTGAAATACCTATCGATTTTAGGAGTTTGAGTGAGATTATGTACTCTTAGCCATGACGTTTAATCATTTTAGCAGTAAATACATCGTTTCATAAAATAGTACATACCTTACATAGTTTTTTTTTAAAAAAATTGTAATTATTGTCGACTTTGAAATTCTTTCTATGTCCTTAATGGCCTCGGTACTATATTTTTACTTTGATGCTAGCATCTTAAACCATAGTGATTGTTATTGTAAGCAGGGTAAACTTACTATAGAATTGTTTGTTTATTTATTTGTGTAAGAAGCATCACAATCTATATACAATATACAATATAATATATATATAATATAATATATATATATAATATATACAATATACTAGGACTAGCTTGAATGTAGTTTTAAATTGGGATTTTTTAAAAAAAGGGGTTTAAATGAGGTTTTAAATTTGTATTTAAAAGTTAGAGCATCAATTGAATTTAACTATCTATTCTTTTAGCTGTTTTTTATGTATTATATGTTTTCTGTTGTTGTTTTTTTGACTGTGAACCGCCCTGAGTCCTTCGGGAGATGGGCGGTATAAAAATATAATAAATAAATAATAATAATAATAATAATAATAATAATAATAATAATAATAATAATAATAATATATAGTATATATATAATATATATACAATATACAATATAAACAATATACCTACATATATTGTTGTGACAAAATAAAATAAATAAATAAAAATAAAAATATAAATCAAAATAAGGCATTCTAAGCAGTGGTGGGTGGCTACTAGTTTACCCCGGATTGGACGAACCAGTAGCGGCGGTGGCGGAAGGCTCCGCCCACCCACCCTGACGCTTCTGCACATGTGCAGAAGTGTCAAGCGCCCACGCGCCCATGCCCACGAGTGAACCGGTAGCGACTGGATTTGAAACCCGCTACTGATTCTAAGTGACATAAAATTTAAATTATTTCAAATAAAAACCCTAAACCTTTAGATACTAAAGGTTGATAAATAGGAAGCAACCTTCGTAACCAAGCTAGTTATATACACCTAAATTTATGGAATGTTAGCCAGTCTGTCCATTAGCTCTTTTCCTGGTTCTTGGTTCTTCTTTTTGAATTCTGTGGTTGTTCCCAAAACGTTCCATTTTGCGGCAAAGTATGGTCCCATTGGATGTCGTGGCTTAGTGGGTAAGTCGCTGAGCTTGTCGATCGAAAGGTCGGCAGTTCAGTGGTTCGGATCCCGCGTGCTGCATAACGGGGTGAGCTCCGGTTACTTGTCCCAGCTTCTGCCAGTTCGAAAGCACATAAAAAGTGCAAGTAGAAAAAGAGGGACCACCTTTGGTGGGAAGGGAACAGCGTTCCGTGTGCCTTTGGCGTTGAGTCATGCCAGCCACATGACCATGGATACGTCTTCTGACAGCGCTGGCTTTTTGGCTTTGAAATGGAGATGAGCACCACCCCCTAGAGTCAGGAACGACTAGTACGTATGTGCAAGGGGAACCTTTACCTTTATGGTCCCGTTGCCTTAGAAGAAGGTGAGGGCTCCATAAATGTATTCAAAATAGACCGAGGGAGACACATCTTCAAACAATGCGGTTGGCCCTCTAAAACATCTAAAACATTGTCTTTGGCTTCAGTTGAGCAACTTGATGAACTCGGAGGAGTGAATCACTCGCGACTGATATCGCAAGAGTTGTTTCCTTGACCGAAATCACCCAGGTTGTTGACTCTCCTTTGCTTTTAGATATGAGAATGGGCCAGATTGACTTCTAGCAGGCCAATGGAATTTAGACTTGACACCAAGCAAAGTATAAACAGGATGGAAGTTCTGAGTGACTCATGATTGGTGGCTGCAGATTCTGGAAAGAACAGAGCCTGACAACCGGTATTTAGGTCAGTAGTTCAGAACGAAGGCTTTGGTTAGGGCGAGAATTCTCTGCTGTTGGCATGTGAAGGATTCTGTGGTCTTGGGACCTAGTTTTCACCTCTCACCATCTATGAATGAGTAGATGGTAGGAGGAGGCTACAGTACAGGACCAGACCTCCATGACTTTTGAAAAGGTTTGTTTGTTTGTCGCTCTGTTGTTTGTTTGTTTGGGGATGACTCCGTCCTTAAAATAGAGCTAGCAAATTAGCAACCACTTGAGTCCTGCTGTCCTGGTTTGGTGAATTTCATGTCGAGCAACTATTCAGGCAAATGAATGTGTCCTTCATTCGAATCATAATGGCCTACAGTAGCTGAAGAGTCATCCGATTTTATGACGCATTTTTGACTCCTTCAGAAGAAAACTTGCTTAGCTTCCCTCAAAAATCCCCGTAGAATTTCTTTGTAGCTGAGATACGCTAAGGTTCCACCATCTATTTTTAGATAATTTGGTGGCAGATCTTATCCACGGCTGACTTGCATCATGACCTCTTAAAGATTTGTAGCAAGATATACAATATTTTTCTACTTCCTTTAGGGAAAGTCCAGGTAAGGAGGAACCTAGCATGTCTAATGTATCTTCCAAGGACCTTCGGGGGGTGTGTGTGTCTCCCAATGCCTTCTTGGGAACCTGTGAAATTAAAATGATTTGCCAGATATTGAAGATATTTGCAAAAATGTCAAACAATGTCCCCTTCTCCTTGTTGTGGTCCGCCAGCAGCCTGCGGAGCTGGCAGCAGAGTCAGACAGTGAGGAGGTTGGGGAGAAATATGGGCCAGTCCTGGACTCTGAGGAAGGCTCGGATGAGGGGTCTACGTCGGAGGCAGAGAAAGGGCCATCTGGGAGGTACGTGCTGCCTCCGGAGCCTCCAGAGTCGGACCTCAGTGAGGCAGAGGAACAAGAGGAGCCTGTTCCCAGTGCGCACATGCACAGAGCTGCCAGAAGGCAAGAACAGTTAAAACAAAAGGGGCGACTTGGAAGTAAGGCTTGGAGATGATTGGTCCCTCCCATAAGACTTAAAAGAGGAGCAAAGGCATGTGAGCCATTGCAGGAAGCAAGGTTGTTAATTCTGCGCAGTTTAAAGTCTGAAGCTCTGTTTGATTCTGGACTCCATGTGGCTTTGCCAATTAAGTCTTTGGCAGCGTGTCAAGGGAGATAAAGGTGGGTGATGATCAGCCTTATCCCGAAGGACTCTTTGCAACTATTTGGGACTCATCTGTGAATGAACAGAATTGACAGCTGTTGAAATAAAAGAGGTTTTTGGGACTACTCGTGTGTTTTATGTCAGAAAGCCTAGTCAGGACACTCCTTATCATTTTTTATTTGCTAAAAATATAGTTTTTCCACGAAGGATACAGATAACCCATGACTTATGAAACAAATGAGCCCCACATTTCTGTTCTTAAGTGAGACGTTTGTTTTAGTGAGTTTTGCCCCATCTCATGACCTTTCTTGGGGGCATGTGGTGGCTCAGTGGATAAGATGGTGAGCTTGTCGATCGAAAGGTCGGCAGTTCAGCGGTTCGAATCCTGAGCGCTGCGTAATGGGGTGAGCTCCTGTTACTTATCCCAGCTTCTGTCAACCTAGCAGTTCGAAAGCACGTAAAAAATGCAAGTAGAAAAAATAGGGGCCACCTTTGGTGGGAAGAGAACAGCGTTCCGTGTGCCTTTGGCGTTGAGTCATGCCGGCCACATGACCATAGAGACATCTTCGGACAGCGCTGGCTCTTCGGCTTTGAAACGGAGATGAGCACCGCCCTCTAGAGACGGGAACAACTATCACATACGTGCGAGGGGAACCTTTACCTTTTTATGATCTTTCTCGCCCCATTTGTTAAGTGAATCACCGGAGTGGATAAGTTACTAACTCGGTTGTTAAGTGAATCTGGCTTCCTCGTGGATTTTGCTTGTCAGAAGATCGCAAAAGGGGATCCCAGGACCTTGGAGCACAGAGATGGTCGTAAGTGTGAACCAGTTGCCACACATCTGAATTTTGATCACGTGATTATGGGGCTGCAGCAAAGAATGTAACTGTGAAAAATGGTCACAAAGCCCCTTTTTCCCCCAATGCCTCGGTAACTTGGAATGGCCACTAAGTGAAGTGTCGTAACTCGAGGGCTGCATGGATAATCCATACAATTAAAAAGTTTTTTGGGTTTTGGGGGAATAAAGGGGAGAAATGAGAAATGTACAATATGTAAATAATAAATATACAAGAATCGAAAAAAGTAAAGCTACGAGTCTAAGATAATGTAACGTAAATAGAGAAAATGGGATAAGAAAGAAAATAAAATAATAAATGAGGTATGGGGGGAAAGGTATAAAAACGAAAGAAGACCACTAAGAAATGTTGTTCAAAACTAGGAGATATTTATATATGTGGTATGTCTGTCAGATTGCGTATCACAATAAAAAAATAAAAAAGTTAAAAAAAAATGTTATTTGGGGAATTCTCCGTATTCAGGATGGCCGAAATTAGCTCCTCCTAATTTTAAAAGAGCAGCTTAAATTTGCCTTACTCAGGGATGTCCAAACCTTGGAGAGTTGAAGACCTGTGGACTTCAACTTCCAGAATTCCCCAGTCAGGAAGGCTAGCTACGGAATTCTGGGTAGTGAAGAAGTCCATAGGGCTTAAAGTGGCCGAGGTTGGACATTCTTGTCAATCATGGGTGCCATTTTCAAGAAGCTCTTCTGCCCAGAGGTGGGCTTCAAAAATTTTAGCAAGGGGTTCTCTGCCCGGTTCCTGGGTGGGCGTGGCCTCTTAGGCCTCCTGCACCATGGGGTGATGGTGTTTTTGCCCTCCCCAGGCTCCAGAGGCTTCTCTTGAGCCTCTGGGAGGGCAAAAACAGCCTCCCCAGGCTCCAGAGGCCCTCTGGAGGCCAGAAATGGGCCCATTTCCAGCCTTCCTGAACTTCCGGTAGGTCGTTTTTTGCTGTCCCTGAGCCTCCATGCGCGCTCTGCACTTACCTGCATCCAGAACGGGCAGCGTGGGGACTCCTGGGAGGGGAGGGGCCAGCCAGGAGAGGGAATTGGGGGTTCTCCAAACTGCACAGAATCTTAGCTAGAGGTTCTCCTGAACCCCTGCGAACCCCCAGCAACCCACAATCTGCTTCTGCCTCTTTTTGGTGATACTGAGATGCTGCCCAAATTCCAGATGTGTCCATCATCGCTGATATGTTTTTATGTTTATGTTTATTAGACTTTTATACCGCCCTTCTCCCGAAGGACTCAGGGCGGTGTACAGCCAAAAGATAAAAACCCATATATATATACAATTAAAACAAAGAATTTAAAACAAAGCATATTACAAAATGGCCAACATTAAAAATTTAAAGTTTAAAACCCTAAAATAATAAAACCCCAATTAAAATTTAATAAAACTATTAAGCCAGTCCCACTTGAATAAATAAGTGTGTTTTTAGCTCACGGCGGAAGGTCTGAAGATCAGGCACTTGGCGTAGGCCAGGGGGAAGTTCGTTCCAGAGCGTAGGGGCTCCAACAGAGAAGGCCCTGCCCCTGGGGGCCGCCAGCCGACATTGTTTGGCGGACGGCACCCTGAAAAGACCCTCTCTGTGTGAGCGTACGGGTCGGTGGGAGGCATAATGTAACAGCAGGCGGTCCCGTAAATAGAGTAGATAGGGGGGAAAAAAACATCGAAAGAACACAGATCAGTCTGGGACAATATTGATATAAACAGCCTAATTGGTTAATGCCTCCATGACCTTATTTGAAGCCACCAGTTGGGATAAATTTAAGGTGTGGCCCTCAGCCTCAGCATCTGCTAGTTTAAGAGTTACTGACTTCCCATCATCCCTTGGAGGATGTTCAAATGATATTTACACCTGGATCCTTTTCCTCTTGCTAAACACATAATTGAGAAAGGAAATCATTGGGATATTTTTTTTTAATTCAAGGAAAGGAGAAGCAACAATGAGTTGAGCCAACAAATTATTATATGCCAGAAGTGGGTCAAGGCAATTCTTTTTTTTTTTTTTGAAAATGGGGACAGAGGATATAGGAATTGAATTCACCAGAAGCGAGGGGTCACCAAACAGACCTTCTGTTTCAGGTAAAAAAGGTGGAGAACGTAGCAGTGACAAAAATGATGAGGACCTTCCAAGAGTTGGAATTGTTTTTTTGGTCAAAGGAACAGAACTCAAATGGTTCCCAATGAAACGAAAATCCTAAAGATACTAGAAACAGTTGACCACAAGACTGAATCACCCAATCACAGGGCTGGAAAGGACCTTAGAGGTCGTCTAGGCCAGCCCCTGCCCATGGGAAAAGACATCATTCTGGACAAATGGCTGTCCAATCTGGGTTGCTCCTTGTAGCATGCACAACACACCTGTTGTGACCCAGGCCCAAGTAGGTAGTAAGAAACTCAGTTAGTGTAAAAATAAACTTTATCAGAACAGCTGAGAATTAACTCATTCTCAGTATAGTCCAACTAAATTTAAGCAAATTCCTCCCAACATAATTCCTCAGTCCTATCACCAACCTTGGTCCAATTAGGCAAACTGCTAAAGGCCTTTCTTGACAAAAGTTCAGAAGACACTGATACGAAACAAATTCAACAAGACAAAGCTATCAATGTTGTTTTCCGGCAAAGAGCCCAAACACCGCTGTTGGTCTTTTAAGCCTTATGGAAGGGGCCAATCATCTCTTGGCCCTACTCCCGAGTCGTCCTCTTTGCTTTAGCTGCTCTTGCCTTCTGGCAGCTCTTCCCATGTGTGCATTAGGAACAGGCTCCTCCTGTTCCTCTGCCTCACTATTGTCAGCCTCTGGAGGCTCTGGAGTCCACATATCACTCCCCAATGGCCCTTGCCCCACCTCTGCCTCCGATGCAGAGCCCTCATCCAGGCCTTCCCCAGCCTCCAGGACTGGCCCATGTTCTTCCTCAGCCTCATCGCTGTCTGACTCCATTGGCAGCTCTTCAGGCTGCTGGCAGACCGCAACAACACCAAGGTATAGATGCAGTCACCATTTTTGTAGTCCTTGGCTGAGGTTTTGCTAGATGAGGATTTTGAGGAACACAACGAGTAGTCTAAGCCTTGCAGAAGCCTAAGGTCCCCATCTCATCTTTAAGAAGCCTAAAATGACTCCAAGCATTTGATGCCAAGTTTTGGAAGGTCATCTCAACAGGCCACACCAAGAAAAGGTCGGCCTTCAAGTTCTCACCAGAAGTCAACAGCACTCATGTTTCAGTGCAAGTGACAACCTTGGACAGCTCATTCAGATCTAATCCCTCATTGCACTAAGCAATTTCAAAGAGAACTGTTTCTCAAAAGAGAAAGTTGAAAGTTTTGCACCATGGGGGAACTGTGAACGATGGTGAAAGAGCTTGTTGACTTGGTTGTGAGAAAAGCGGCACGCCATGAAGGTCCATTAGACCAGTTTTCTAAATAGAGTTCCCTCTGCAACTTTCCTGATTCTGAGCTGAGGTTTTCTGTGGCCAGAGAGAAAAGCTGGGAACGTGACTGACCCTCAGCTTGGTTACTCATGCCTTGGTCATCCCGTATCTGGACTACTGCAATACGGTCTACACGGGGCTACCCTTGAAAAGTATTTAGAAGCTGCAGAATGGTGAAATGGGTGGCGCATCAACTGAAATAAAACAAAATAATAATAAAATAAAATAAATAATAAAATAAAATAAAAGTAAAAAATATAATGTAATATAAAAAAGAGGCCTCTGGTGGCTCAGCAGACTAAGTTCTGTCTGTTATTAACACAGCTGCTTGCAATTACTGCAAGTTCAAGTCCCACCAGGCCCAAGGTTGACTCAGCCTTCCATCCTTTATAAGGTAGGTAAAATAAGGACCCAGATTGTTGGGGGGCAATAAAGTTGACTTTGTATATAATATACAAATAGGAAGAAGACTATTGCTTGACACATTGTAAGCCGCCCTGAGTCTTCAGAGAAGGGCGGGATATAAATTTAAAAAAAATTAAATTAAATTAAATTAAAATTGAAATAAAATAATAAAATAAATAAAACAAAAAATTAGTATAGTATAGTATAGTATAGTATAGTATAGTATAGTATAGTATAGTATAATAGTATAGTGTATAGCATAGTATAGTGTATAGCATAGTATAGTATAGTATAATATATAGTATAGTATAGTATTGGTATAGTATATTAGTATAGTGTATAGTATAGTGTATAGTATAGTATAGTATAGTATAATAGTATAGTAGTGTAGTGTAATGTAATGTAATGTAATGTAATATATGAAACATATAAAATAAAATATAAATAAAATAATATAAAATATAAAATAAATAAAATAAAATAAATATGGTGGTCTGGGCCAGCCACCTGAGTTTGCAACAGACCGCATGATTAGAAATAAACCCAGTTTTATCCAGTTTTTGTTACCCTTTAGTGCTCTTACATTTTTACATTTTAATATTTTACACATTGCTTGTTTCGACGAGCTTGTAAGCTGCCTGAAATCGCTCGACGGTGATACGGGTGGCTTATAAATTTAAGTGAACGAACCAATGAAAGGAAGAACGAATGAATGTGGTGGGATACCCACAGATCTGGGCCAGTCCCTCAGCTTGGAACGCCCCACCCTCACACAACAGACCCCCCCCCCCCGCATGCTTAGCAATAAATCATAGATGCCTTTAAAAAATGTGCCAGCATGTTTTTCTGTCTGAAATGAGGCCAGCCAGGGCTGGTCTCAATTAGTATTTCCGATTGCAGCAATAAGGACAACATTTTCCGCTTTGCACCTGGAGCCAACAAGTTCTTGGCTCACGTTCCGTGCAACCTCTTTTCTTCCAAAAAGTGAGGGGTGGGGGGGAAATTGGAGGGAGGGGCCGAGGTGGGAGTATGCGGCATTTCTGGAAATCTTGTTGAAAGATCTCCGGGCATGGTGCTCATGAAACAAGAGCAGAACATGGTATTTTAATTCTTGATTTAAGAAATTTGGAGAGGGTTCGGCCACTTTAAACGAGCCTGGGTGGATTCACAGCCATAAAACCAGTCCCTGCAAAACAATTATAAAACAATAAAGTGATCAAACCAATTCAACCTTCGTATTTGGTTACATAGAGCCTCTGCATGAGACGGACCAGTGGTGGGATTCAACCGGTTCGCACCACTTCGGGAGAACTGGTTGTTAACTTTCTGAGCAGTTTGGCAAACTGGTTTTTGGAAGAAATCATTAGAGTGGAGAACCGGTTGTTAAATTACTTGAATCCCACCACTGAGACGGAAATTTCCTTCATTTACCCACCGCCCACTTTCAACAAACTCAATAATAATAATAATAATAATAATTTAATTTTTATACCGCCCTTCTCCTGAAGGACTCAGGGCGGTGAACAGGCAGATAAAATAATACCATATATTACAATAAAAACACTCTTTAAAAAACTTATTCAATATGGCCTAAAATTTAAAATACAATACAAAATATAAAATAAACCCCAATAAAATCCATATTTAAAAAACCCTATTTAAGCCAGTCCTGCTCGGAAGAATAGATACGTCTTCAGCTCGCGGCGAAAGGTCCGGAGGTCAGGAAGTTGTCGAAGTCCTGGGGGAAGCTCATTCCAGAGGGTAGGTGCCCCCACAGAGAAGGCTCTCCCCCTGGGGGTCGCCAGCCTACACTGTTCGGCTGACGGCACCCTGAGAAGACCCTCTCTATGGGAGCGAACCGGACGGTGGGAGGTATGTGGTAACAGAAGGCGGTCCCGAAGATATCCCGGTCCTATGCCATGGAGCGCTTTAAAGGTGGTAACCAGCACCTTGAAGTGCACTCGGAAAACCACAGGTAGCCAGTGCAGCCTGCGCAGGATCGGTGTTATATGGGAGCCACGAGTGGCTCCCTCTATCACCCGCGCGGCTGCATTCTGAACCATCTGAAGTCTCCGGGTGCACCTCAAGGGGAGCCCCATGTAGAGAGCATTGCAGTAGTCCAGGCGAGAAGTGACGAGGGCGTGAGTGACCGTGCATAAGGCAAGGCTAAATTAAAGTCAAGTCTAAAGTCAGAAAATGAAAACCTACAGTATAAGCCAGGGGTCGGCAACCTTAAACGCTCAAAGAGCCACAAAAGTCCTAACTGGAAGTCCCCCATTCAATTCTGGAACTGACCGGAAATCCGGTTCCCCCACTCTTAGCGCAGCATCCTTTTCCCTCTGCCAGTCTTAACCAAAAGCCCAATCAATTGTGGAGCTGACCGGAAAACCCGCCCCTTGCCATAGAGTCTCCTCCTGGCACGCTCTGCTTCTCCTCCCCACAACCGGAAGCTCCTCTCAAAATTGTGGTGCCGACCAGCGACTGGGAGCTGCAGCAGAGGGATAAAAGAGCCACATGCAGCTCCAGAGCTGCAGGTTGCTGACCCCTGGTATAAGCAGAACTGTCCCATAGTTTAAATCATTGTGCCAGAAGAGAGTTTAAAAAGACCACATTGTCTTTTCAAGACATTTATAATATCTGGGCACCAAATGATTGTTTCGGGATGGGTTGGGGTGAAGGATCACTTAACAGCTCTCCTAATGGAGGAGACATGGAAACAGGGAAATTTTGGAAAAAAAATTGGTTCTTTTCCCCAAAACATTATAGAGAAAGGGAACCTGCAGCATTCGTGCCTATTACTCTCCCTGTTCGATCTCATTTTGATTTAGTTTGAGAAACAACAACAACAACAACAATAACAACAACAGTAATACTAGAACGACTTTGGCAAAAGAAAGCAATGGCAGTACCAATAATAAAAAGTGCCTTGGGGGCAATCCGAAAACATCTGGAACACCGTGTGAGCACCATCGGCAAGGACAAAATCCACATCAGTCAATTGCAAAAGGCAGTTCTATTCGGAACAGCTTACATCCTGCGATTCTAGCACTGATGGCATTACCTAGTTTGGTAATGAAAGGTCTACAAGAAAATAGCCAAGCTCAGAGAGCATCAAGGACCCCACGGAATGAATGAACGAACGAACAAATGAATGAACAAATGAACGAATGAATGAA